>NC_068441.1:26053205-26078300 GCF_023373465.1 Oncorhynchus keta | reverse complement strand
GGGCGGTGTGGTTGGGATCATTGTCATGCTGAAAGACCCAGCCACGTTCCATCTTCAATGCCGTTGCTTCTCCCCTTAAGTGGGAGAACATGCACAATTGGTGGCTGACTAAATACTTTTTTGCCCGACTGATGTACAGCACTAGATACAGTATATTAGAGTGAGCTTCATATGTCAAGAATCCAGTATATAAATAAATATCTGGTGTGTATAAACAGTGTAACTAAATACAAAGAACAGTGGTAGAAATATTAGAATGATGGAAGCCTTGCTCTTGTTCCATAAAGCCTGGCTGTGTGTAAGACAAGAAAGTAAGGGAGAGACTGATGTTCATTTATGTAGAAATCCTCCTCATCACTCTTTCTCAGCTGCTCAAACACACGGAGGGTCTCCAGCCACCAACTCAGGGGGGCTCTGACAGCAGATAGTTACCAATGGCAGATTTCTCTTTCTCTAGTGCCCAGCCACTTTTTGCTACCAAGATTAGATTCAGTTTGTGAAGTGGCACATGTCATATGGTGAGTTATTGCACTTTGGATGATTGGATGATACACAAGAAAGAGAGGATTGATGATCAGCGGTGCCTTTCTGATAGGCCATGACAAAGAACAGCTGGCTCCTGCAAGGTTGCTTGGTTTGTATTGCTAGAACATTGCTAGAATGGTGTCAGTGAATCACTGAATGACTTTAATAGTCATTTGAGCTCACGAGGATGAACATGTTTGATTTCAATCACTTTTTGACTGCATCTATTTTCATTTGAATGAAACTTTCCATACATGTTTGCCCATGGTAGAAGTGGTCAGAAAGCCAAAACATTTAAGAGAGAGATGCTCAAAGTGAACCTATTTTGCATACCCCACCCTACCATGAGACATACATGTCTTTGTCACTGAAAAATATTAACGGTTGAGATTTATTTAATTTGAAAGCTTACAAACAGGGTTGTCAAACTATTTGATCATTTCTTTAATTTCTTTTTTTCAAATAACACTTATTATCTATTATCAATTATCTAAACTTTTTCATATTAGCATATGTAGTAGATTAGAGTCTATTTTACATAATCTGAGGAGTTTGTGTTGTGCCCACCATCGGGTGAGACACAACATACTATAATCTCAGCTCCTTCTTGTTTATCCATTACTGTTTACATGGAAGCTTCTCTCTGCTTCCTACTCTGTTAGATTGGCTTGTTAAAAAACACATTTCTGCCGCATTTCTACCGCTTGTTCTCTCTCCTTTCATAATTCCTTCTAAACCACTCAGTTGTGTAGCCGGGCCTTACGGCGCAGCTCCCATAGTTGTCTTGTGAATGGTCCATTTTTATTAGATTTGTCTGTCACTTACCATGGGCTGTTATTTTCCCTCTCCCCTCTACGCCCAGCCCTAGCTATGGGGCAGTTGCCTGTCCTGCCTTCCACACACACACACACACACACACACACACACACACACACACACACACACACACACACACACACACACACACACACACACACACACACACACACACACACACACACACACACACACACTCTGCAGAGGAAACAGGGTCATGTTGCTGCAGGCAGCACTCTGTGGTCTGGTCAAGTTCGCTTTCACACCTTTGGGCTCAGGTTTCTACTGCTGGGCTGTTGAGAAGCCGTTCTCTGCAGGTTCTCCTCAGCCAGACCAAAGGCAAACAAACTAAACCTGCTCTGCAGATTCAATAAAACCTGAGTGGGATTTATTGAACATCTCACTTAGCAGGTATACCCAACAGCACTCTGTCTGTGTAATTTCAATATTACCCAGAGGTCTGCTAAACATCCCTGGGATATTTAGAGTCAAACCCAGTGATCACACCATTACTATTACTGAGATACAGTCAGAGATGTGTACTATATATACTGTACTGCACAGGTACATCTAGTCTTCAGCCTTTCAGTGAAATTATGTGAATAGTTAGAGAATAAATACTATTTTGCACGTCTGACAATAATTCCCTATTAAGAACTTTAGTAAGTGTAGCTTGGAAGAGGACACCACTATGCCTATATATTTTTTGGATTGTCCCTGTGTTTATCTGTTTTGCCTTTTTAACTTTTAAAGTAACTGTCCAGTAAAAATCTCACTTTTAAAAGTTAATATATTCTGTTTGCTCATACCCAAATAATGTTGTTGACTCATCCTATACTCATATTTGTGGACAAAGCATAAATTGAAGAAAAAAAACACTTAAAAAAACCCTCACCTCAAACAGATCATTTAAAAAATGCTTGCTATTTCCTCATAGAGGATGTGCTGGCCAATCAGCGTTCTACTCTCATGAATATTGTTAATGACCGGTAAACACCCAATGTAAAGGACGTTGCTCTGCTTTCCTATCGACTACCACTTCCTCCTGATTTGGCACACACAGAGGCTCGAACCCAGGCCCTCTGTCTTGCTAGCACAGGTGACCTGGTATAGAATTGGTCTAGCCTAAATTAAACAAATTCAGATAGTGGATTTGTATCTGATTTTGAATAGCCTAGAAATAGGGCATTTTTTGTATTTTCATAATTAATAGGCTGACCCATTGCCTTTAGCTACAGAATATCTCACCACAGTGAGTTTCCATCTCCTCCTCTCTATCCTTCATTCCTTTCTCCAGCGGGCAGAGGGGCTGTCAACAGTGTTTTGTTGTGAAAACATGTTACTATTGATGTACCAAACAGATTTCACTTGGTTTCCCAAATGAAGCACTGGGTAGCTGCAGGAATAAGGTTGGAGAGCCCATGGCATACAGACTTGTGGCAGAATATCACCTGTCACTACCTGACATGAGTGAAAAGCATACCTGCGGGAATGTGGCCTTCGCTATTCCAGTGCTTATGGATGACATGTCTTTTTTGACTTGCCCTTGTTCTTGCCCATTTGATAATAGGCCAGTCTATATCAAAACTAATTTTACATAGCCTACTAGTAAAGACAACATTTAGAATAGTCTGATGGGTGAAAATATCATCACCTGATAAGAGAACAGCATGTGCAGCCTGAGGCAAGGAACAGAGCACAAGCTTTTTTTGCGACTTTCTCAAAACATCAGTAGCCTGGAGTCGCACCATGTAGCCCATATATGTTTTGATTTCTAAGACATTATAAGGTTTGTATCATTCTCAACTGAAGTTGCCACATAACTCTATATCTACATGTAATATAAAATAATGGCACAGGACACAGGACATATCTTGTGTGCTAAATGAACAAGCCTACTGCCGATGGCATGGCACATAGCCAGATAGCATGTCACCATAATGTTTCTTTAGACCTTCCTAAAATAAATAATGGATTTATTGTGATGGTGTATATTCAATTTATTAGACTGTAGATATCATGACACAAGGCGAGACCCAGATGCAGACACAGGAGGCAGATGGTCTTACAATATTTATTAATTCAACAGGGGAAGACAGGAAACTGGTCGTGGACAGGCAAAAGGGTCAAAACCAGTTCAGAGTCCGAGAGATACCGAAGGGCAGGCAGAGTCAACGTCAGGCCAGGCAGGATGATCAGGCAGGCAGAGTCAATGTCAGGCCAGGCAGGATGATCAGGCAGGCAGAATCAATGTCAGGCCAGGCAGGATGATCAGGCAGGTAGAATCAACGTCAGGCCAGGCAGGATGATCAGGCAGGTAGAATCAACGTCAGGCCAGGCAGGATGATCAGGCAGGTGGAAAAGAAGTCCAGAGTCAGGCAGGTGTCAAATCTGGGAGGACTATCAAAAAGAGAATAGCAAAAGGAGTATGGGGAAAAACACACTGGTTGACTTGACTAACGTACAAGACGAACTGGCGCAGAGAGACAGGAAATACAGGCATAAATACACTGGGGAAAACAAGCGGCACCTGGAGGGGGTGGAGACAATAATGAGGACAGGTGAAACTGATCAGGGTGTGACAGTAGATGTTCGAAAGGCACTCATCAGTGGCTTGTGCAGCTGTATGCGTGGAGGCCTGCAGATGCTAAATGTGTTTGTTTATTAATGGTCAATGACCGTGAGACGGGCAGTCTTTTGCATGACAATAACCGGCTGACAAAATGTATTGACCACCACAGCCCTAGGGACACCCACACCATTCCAACACAGAAAAGTTGCTTTTAAACATACCCAATTACAATTTTTTGGGAAGGAAAACTATTTCCCTCCTATTGTAATTAATTATTGGTCATATTTCATAGAAATCTGGAAACATTGGACAGTTGCTTTAAAGCTTTATTGTATTGCAATAAATCATAGAATAATTTGAAGTCTTTGACATGGAATAATTGTTTCCAGCGCAGCCAAATTTGTCATGGCTGCGCTGCTGGCACATGTAAAAAGTGAATGTGCTTAACAAGGCATGTGCTTTGTTATTTCATATCACGCCGTCTCAATCTTAGTTTTAGGCCTGCTGATTTTATTGACTCTGAGCTTTGGTTTAACAATGATGAAATTTCATTTGAAATATGCGAAGTTGGGAGTGTCTGTATGTTTTGCTAAGGACAGATTTCCACCGGTCTAATGTCCATTGCTCATGTTTCTTGGCCCAAGAAAGTCTCTTCTACTTATTGGTGTCCTTTAGTAGTGGTTTCTTTGCAGAAATTCGACCATGAAGGCCTGATTCATGCAGTCCCCTCTGAGCAGTGGATGTTGAAAAGTGTCTGTTACTTGAACTCTGTGAAACATTTATTTGGGCTGCAATTTCTGAGGCTGGTAACTCTAATGCACATATCCTCTGCAGCAGAGGTAACTCTGGGTCTTCCTTTCCTGTGACATTCCTCATGAGAGACATTTTAATCATTGCGCTTGATGGTTTTTGCGACTGCATTTGAAGAAACATATTGACTGACCTTCATGTCTTTAAGTAATTATGGACTGTTGTTTGTCTTTTCTTATTTGAACCGTTCTTGCCATAATATGGACCTGGTCTTTTACCAAATAGGGCCGTCTTGTCACGATCGTCATATGGAGTAGACCAAAGCGCATCGTGGTGTGAATGCATACTTTAATGATTGACGAAAAAACACAAAGTACACTAAACAAAACAAACAAACTAACAAGACGAACGTGACTGCTATAGAAACACTGTGCTAACATGCAACATAACATAGACATGCAACATAGAATGCCCACTCATATCACACCCCGACCAAACAAAACATAGAAACAAACAAGTCAAATAATGGTCAGAGTGTGACATATCTTCTGTATACCAACCCTACCTTGTCACAACACAGCTGATTGTCTAACAAGGCACACCTGTTAATTGAAATGCATTCCAGGTGACTACATCATGAAGCTGGTTGGGAGAATTCCAAGAGTGTGCAAAGCTGTCATTAAGGCAAAGGGGGGCTACTTTGAAGAATCTCAAATATAAAATATATTTTGATTTGTTTAACACTTTTTTGGTTACTACATGATTCCATGTGTTATTTCATAGATTTGATGTCTTCACTATTCTACAATGTAGAAAATAGTACAAATAAAGATATTTTCCTTTATTATTTTCCCCTAACCCTATCACCCCTCCCATAATTGGAGTAAACTAATGGACATAAACACTTCCAGCTTATACGCACTATATACATTTTACGGACACAGTATATTTTACAATAGTTGCCTTTTGTTTGTTTTGGGTTATGCTTGAGTCATTTTCTATTAAGGTTTCTTTACTTTTACTCAAGTATGACAATTTTCCACCACTGATTATGTATCCGGGTAAGCCCAAGAAGACTAGCTTTTTTCCCCCCTTTGTTGATAACCAAACATAATCAACAGTATGAATATTTGGCATTAATAACTATTCTAGATCAGTTGTCATTAGGTTTCTGTGCCATAATCCACTTAATAATCAAAACAAGATTTCTGGCCACAGCGTACTGAGCATAGTGTGAAGGAATTGGGCTGTGAGTACCAACCAGTGGTTTATATGATGTCTATGGTCCCCAAGTTCCAAACCACCATCGTGAAGCACTGGTCTACATTAGATCACTGTAAACTATGATAAGGCCCTGCTTCACCATAAAGGTCAATGTGTTGGCCAATTTAGCCAATGCAATCAGTGTTTTCTCTACTGTAGTTGTCCTGGTCCCAATTGGCCAAATCTGAAGTGACTGCAGCTGCTTACAGCAAATGGCTAGTTTGTAGACATTTTCCATGGATTACATAGATAATCAGGCCTTTGTTGAAAAGCAAAGGCTTCTGTTTAATGTGTGATCTGTAGAGTATTACTTTCTCATTTGTCTGTTACAATAACAGATTAGTCCCCAGGTTCAAGCGTTATGTTTGCCTCGGCATTGATGTAGTACACATTGGCCTGCAGTCAGTATACGACTGGAATGAGATTGAATTTTCCTTAATACTTACTGCCATTTCAATACATGATCTCACACAACTCAGCGTGCAGTCAGTTTTATGTGCCCGAAAGAATTGTAAGTGAGACAAAAGCCCCAAAAACCATTACAGAAAGGGAAGGAAAAAATCCTAAATAAAGTGTGTGCTCTGGGAGCACAGCCAGGCAGGGGAAATGATTGCATGGTCTTGAGGCCACATTAGTTCCTAGCCAAGGAATTTCCATGGAGGACACAGCGGGACCACTCTACTTTTGAGATGATTTAACCTCTCTGTCTCTGAGATGGCCAGCGGTGAGGAGTGCTAAAATAACACTGACGTCCTGCAACCAGTAACATTAGCAACAGCAAACTGCCAACTCTTAGCTAGACCTACTTCACTTAATAAGAAGAGAGAAAAAGTACAAACAATTAATAAACTCCTAATTATCCTTGGACCTGGCTGATTAACAATATGATATAGCAATAAAGCACGTGCCATAAAACATTGATAATGAATGAAAACACCAATTAGCTGAGACAGCTATTAGCAGCACAGAAGATATTTATTGTAGCATCGCAGCAGACTCCCATTATACATTAGTGAAGATCTAGAAGAGCACATCTGTCAAGTGACTAATCGTAGGTGGTGTTTCTTTCTAGCAGTCTACTCTAGATGGATGTATTAGATCAAGAGCACTGTGGAGCTAAATCATCTTCTTGGCCTATGAGCCCATTCAATCTGGCCTGCGGGTGGTTTGAGTAAAACAAGTATTATAATCGACATTGAAATGACTAAAACCAAATCGAAACTCTGTAGAAATGATCATGGACCTACTGTTATTGTCATTTCACTCTGTCCAGCTTGCTAACAGTCAATCAAAATGAAGGCTAGATACTCAGGGAGTATTGAAAATTGCAAAAGTGATAGTTAGAGAACTAATGGCTAATTTTGACGACCAGCAAATATCATCAATTTTAAGTGTGGCTCTATGGATCTCAGTGAAGACCCGAATACGGCCTGTTGGAAAAATGAGTTTGACACCCCTGGCTTACACATTCACTTACCATCACACATACATTATACTGCACTATGGCTCGATGATGAAATCATGTGTAGAGAGGATTGTTTTAACAAGTAGCCCCATGGAATGTCTGAGGCTCATGACTGTGGAGCAAAGGGGAGATGTTAGGCTGTGTTTTGTGAATTGCTGCATTGTGCTCCACAGGTGAGCCCCACAGCAGAACAGATCACAGCACTGACATTAAGACACAATCCAGTATGTCTATGGATGGGGTCTCCAGGGTCCTGCTCTGCTCTCTTATATTGTCTCAACTGGCAGTACTGTCTGGTCCCAGTGGCCTCAGTAGTTGATTCCCAATTATAGGTATTCATGATTTCCAGCCTTTCACACTGTCCCAGGACTCACAGCACAGCAGGATGTTATTATTACATGACGATGCCCTGGTCTTGTCTCTCATCACCACTGTACTGTCTCTGATCTGGACTTACAAGTCAGTCTTGGCAAACACTGAGACGGATTGCAGTGAATAATTGATGACTCTTTCTGGATGAGGCGATTATTTTCCTTAGCAAAGGAGGTGTGAGAGACGCACGAGAGAGAAACTCATCTGTTGAGTGTGTCTAAGTAAGTGCTTTCAGATCTCAAAATCAAATCAAATCAAATTTTGTTTATCACATGCGCTGAATACAACAGGTGACCGTGAAATGCTTACTTACAAGCCCTTAACCAACAAAGCAGTTCAAGAAATAGAGTTAAGAAAATATTTACTAAATAACTAGTAAAGTAAAAAATAAAATAAAAGTAACACAATAAAATAACATTAACGAGGCTATAAACAGGGGGGTATGTGAGGGGGTATAGGTTAGTCGAGGTAATTTGTACATGTAGGTAGGGTTAAACAGACTATGCATAGATAATGAATAGTCTGGTTGGCCATTTGATTAATTGCTCAGCAGTCTTATGGCTCCGGGGTACAATCTTTTAGGGAGCCTTTTGGATCTAGACTTGGCGTTCCGGTACCACTTGCTGTGCAGTAGCAGAGAGAATAGTCTATGATTTGGGTCACTGGAGTCTTTGACAATTTTTTGGGCCTTCCTCTGACACCACCGAGTATATAGGTCCTGGGTGGCAGGAAGCTTGGCCACATTGATGTACTGGTCCGTACGCATGACCTTCACGAGCTCCTTGCGGTCGGATGCTGAGCATTTGCCATACCAGGCGGTGATGCAACCAGTTAGTATGCTCTCGATGGTGCAGCTGTAGAACTTTTTGAGGATCTGGGGACCCATGCCAAATCTTTTCAGTCTCTTGAGGGGGAAAAGGTGTTGTCGTGCCCTCTTCACGACTGTCTTGGTGTGTTTGGGCCATGATCATTTGTTGGTGATGTGGACACCAAGGAATTTGAAGCTATCAACCTGTTCCACTACAGCCCCATTGATGTTATTGGGGGCCTGTTCGGGTCTCCTTTTCCTGTAGTCCACGATCAGCTCCTATGTCTTGCTCATCATTGAGGGAGAGGTTGTTGTCCTAGCACCACACTGCCAGGTCTCTGACCTCCTCCCTATAGGCTGTCTCATTGCTTTTGGTGATCAGGCCTACCACTGTTGTGTTGTCAGCAAACTTAATGATGGTGTTGGAGTCTTGCTTGGCCAAGCAGTTGTGGATGAATAGGATGTACAGGAGGGGACCAAGCACACATCCCTGAGGGGACCCAGTGTTAAGGATCAGCGTGGCAGATCAGCATGGCAGTTGTTGCCTTACCATTTGGTCAGGAAGTCCAGGATCCAGTAGCAGAGGGAGGTGTTTAGTCCCAGGGTCCTTCGCTTTGTGATGAGTTGTGTGGGCACTATGGTGTTGAATGCTGAGCTGTAGTCAATGAAGAGCATTCTCACATAGGTGTTCCTTTTGTCCAGGTGGGAAAGGCGGTGTGTAGTTCGATTGAGATTGCGTCATCTTTGGATCTGTTGGATCGGTATGCGAATTGGAGTGGGTCTATGGTTTCCCAGATGATGGTGTTGATGTGAGCCATGACCAGCCTTTCAAAGCACTTCATGGCTACCGTTCCGGTAGTCATTTAGGCAGATTACCTTTGCTTTCTTGGGCATAGGGACTATGGGGGTATGCTTGAAACATGTAGGTATTACAGAATCGCACATGCTCTGAGTACACGTCCTGGTATTCCATCTGGCCCCGCGGCCTTGTGAATGTTGACCTCTTTAAAGATATACTTCTCCTTAATGAAACTGCTGTGTCAAATTTTTAAAAAGCTTTACAGAAAAACCACACCATGCAATAATCTGAGTACAGCGCTTAGGTACCAAAACAAGCCATAAAGATACCCACCATGTTGTGTAGTCAACAGAAGTCAGAAATAGCTTTATAAATATTCACTTACCGTTGATGACCTTCATCGGAATGCACTCCCAGAAATCCCAGTTCCACAATAAATGTTTGTTTTGTTCGATAAAGTCCATAATTTATGTCCACATACCCCCTTTTTGTTTGCGCATTTAGGTCACAAATTCACAAGGCGCAGGCCCTTAGCTCAGACGACAGTTCCATTACAGTTCGTAGAAACATGTCAAATGATGTATAGAATCAATCTTTAGGATGTTTTTATCATGAATCTTCAATAATATTCCAACCGGAGAATTCCTTTGTCTTTAGAAATGAAAAGGAACAGAGCTCGTGCTCACGGCCTGGCGCGAGACTTAGCTCATGGCCTTCTGCCAGACACCTGACTCAAACAGCTCTTATTTGCTCCCCCTTCACAGTAGAAGCCTGAAACAAGGTTCTAAAAAAGTTGCGTCGTACTGCAGCACACCTTGCACGCTGCCACAGAATTCTATAGCATGTTATTTAAGTGTCAGCCATTGTTGCCATTAATGCTAGTTAGTGCTAGTTTGACCACCAGAGGGCATCTTCGAGAAGCATTTGACTTTTTTATATTGGCTGTACTAGAGAATTTAAATAAGAACATATTATATGGGATTGATTTTAAGAAATGTATTTGAATGAATTAGTTTCATATTATGGTGTTTCTATTCCACGAAAAACGAAACCCCCAGGGTTTCCATTAGGAGAATATGGAGCTGTACAACGTGATCGGTCGGGAGTATGCTACAGTACTAAGAGCAAAAAAATCCTAACATTTCCACACCCTGATTGTAGATTGTATTCTAACCAATACCCAAATGGAGATTCAGTGGAAATAAAAATCTCATCGATTTATCAAGACCAGTCCCCGTGCTTGTCTCAGAACAGCTCGAAACGGTACTGAAATAGTTGACCACCCACGGGTAGGCTATTTCTTGAAATCCTATTGCTTCTTTCATAAATATGCTTTACATGCCACATTGTCACAAATAATTGAACACACACAATTCTTAAAACTCGGAGAAGGGTAATAGGAGGTGATTGTGGATTTATATTCATATTAAACTTACATTCTTATTGCTCTGTTATTGTGTTTCGATCCTCTCTTTCTCTCTCTCTCTCACTCACTCACTCACTCACTCACTCACTCACTCACTCACTCACTCACTCACTCACTCACTCAATCACTCTAATCACAGTCAGAATACAGTTGAAGAAACATGAGTGGAATTATGGAAGGAGTCTGTAAGACATACACTACCGGTCAAAAGTTTTAGAACACCTACTCATTCAAGGGTGTGCAAAGCTGTCATCAAGGCAAAGGGTGGCCACTTTGAAGAATCTAAAATATATTTTGATTTGTTGAACACTTTGTTTTAGTTACTACGTGATTCCATATGTGTTATTTCATAGTTTTGATGTCTTCACTATTATTCGTTCACAAAAACACCCTGTGGCATACTGCACCAGCATCGAATAGTGCCCACGATATGCAACTTTTCAGGGATGTCAGGAACCAATACACACGGTCAGCAAAGGCTAGCTATTTCAAATAGAAATTTGCATCCTGCAGCACTAATTACAAAAAGTTTTGGGACACTAAAGTCCATGGAGAACAAGAGTACCTCCTCCCAGCTTCCCACTGCCCTGCGACTAAGAAACATTGTCACCACTAATCGAGAATTTCAATAAGTATTTCTCTACGGCTGGCCATGCTTTCCACCTGGCTACCCCAACCCCGGCCAACAGCTCTGCATCCCCCGCAGCAACTGGTGCAAGCTCCCTCCCGCTTTTCCTTCACTCAAATCCAGACAGCTGATGTTCTGAAAGAGCTGCAATATCTGGATCCCTACAAATCAGCTGGGCGAGACAATCTGGACCCTCTCTTCCTAAAATTATCCACCGCCATTGTTGCAGCCCCTATTACTAGTCTGTTCAATCTCTCTTTCGTATCGTCTGTGATTCCTAATGATTTGAAAGCGGCTACAGTTATCCCCCTCTTCAAAGGGCTGGTCACGGGTTAACCTCAGCCACGCTTAAAGGTTGTAAACGATATCATAACCGCGATCGATAAAAGACAGCACTGTGCAGCCGTCTTCATCAACCTGGCTAAGGCTTTCGAGTCTGTCAATCACCATATTCTTATCAGCAGACTCAGCAGCCTTGGTTTCTCTAATGACTGCCTCGCCTGGTTCACCAACTACTTCTCAGATAGAGTTCAGTGTGTCAAATCAGAGAGCCTGTTGTCCGGACCTCTGGCATCTCTATGGGGGTGTCACAGGGTTAAATTCTCGGGCCGACTCTTTTCTCTGTGTATATCAACGATGTCGTTCTTGCTGCGGGTGATTCTTTAATCCACCTCTACGCAGACGACACCATTCTGTATACATCTGACCCTTCTTTGGACACTGTGTTAACAAACCTCCAAACGAGCTTCAACTCCATACAATACTCTTACCGTGGCCTCCAATTGCTCTTAAATGCAAGTAAAACGAAATGCATGCTCTTCAACCGATCACTGCCCGCACCCGCCCGCCTGCCCACCCAACTAGCATCACTACTCTGGACGGTTATGACTTAGAATATGTGGACAACTACAAATACCTAGGTGTCTAGCTAGACTGTAAACTCCTTCCAGACTCACATTAAGCATCTCCAATCCAAAATTAAATCTAGAATCGGCTTCCTATTTCTCAACAAAGCCTCCTTCACGCATGCTGCCAAACATACCCTCATAAAACTATCCTACCGATCCTTGACTTTGGCGATGTCATTTACAAAATAGCCTCCAACTCTACTCAGCAAATTGGATGCAGTCTATCACAGTGCCATCCATTTTGTCACCAAAGCCCCATACAGTACCCACCACTGCGACCTGTATGCTCTCGTTGCCTGGTCCTCGCTACATATTCGTCGCCAAACCCACTGGCTCCAGGTCATCTATAAGTCTTTGCTAGGTAAAGCCCCGCCTTATCTCAGCTCACTGGTCACCATAGCAACACCCACCCGTAGCGCGCTCCAGCAGGTATATTTCACTGGTCATCCCCAAAGCCAATTCTTCTTTGGCCGCCTTTCCTTCCAGTTCTCTGCTGCGAATGACTGGAACGAATTGCAAAAATCACTGAAGTTGGAGACTTATATCTGCCTCACTAACTTTAAGTGTCAGCTGTCAGAGCAGCTGTACACAGCCCATCTGTAAATTGCCCATTCAACCAACTACCTCATCCCCATATTTGTTTTTGTTTTTCTGCTCTTTTGCACACCAGTATTTCTACTTGCACATACTCATCTGCACATATATCACTCAATGGTAAATTGCTCAATCTTAATTACTTTGTCACTATTGGCCTATTTATTGCCTTACCTCCTTACTTCATTTTCACACACTGTATTCAGATTTTTCTATTGTTATTGACTGTCGGTTTGTTTATCCCATGTGTAACTCTGTGTTGTTGTTTTTGTCGCACTGCTTTGCTTTATCTTGACCAGGTTGCAGTTTTAAATGAGAACTTGTTCTCAACTGGCCTACCTGGTTAAATAATGGTGAAATTAAATAAAGAAAATTCTACAGTGTAGAAAATAGTAAAAATTAAGAAAAACCCTTGAATGAGTATTTGTGTCCAAACATTTGACTGGTACATAACATTAGACAGTAGACAGTACTGTATTGCTCCAAATTATGTTCAGGGTTAATGCTAGGTAGATATAAAGCCATTGTATTTACTAGCTCTGCTAAGGGATGTGTTTCAGAGCAGTAATAATACAAAGGAATAACACAAGATTACGTTTTATATTGACATTATTTGATACATCAAACGCCTCAGCTGCTGCACACTCAGAAACAGAAAGAGAGAATAACATTCATGTCATGTCACAAGAAGTGAACCTACACGTACCTTCTCACCCCACTCCCGCACCTATCCGCATTCCCCCACCCTGCTCTCCTCCAATCAGCTGCTCCCAAGAGACACATGCACGCCTGCGTTGCCATGGAGACACCATGTGGCCCATTCTCCGTAGTCCTCCATGACAGCTGGTTCCTGGATACGGCTGTGATTGATGGGTTGTGTTGTGAAAGGACGTAACTGGTGCGCCAGGGTCTTTGCTTACGTGAGGTTCAGCCCTGTGTAACATACTGGCAGTGTGATGATGATGCTCAGGAAGGAGAGAAAATCAATGGTTAGGAAAGATGAGAGGGCGAAAGAGGCTGGCCGTGATTTCTCTCTCACTGTGAAGTGGTCTGTCTGACTCTGAACTTCTGGACTTGTGATGTGGAGATGACATTTACAGTCTAAAGGTCCTATTTATTTTCCTCCATGTTTCCTTCCTTTTAGATATTTCACGGTGTTCCACTCGATAGCTAACTGTTTGAAGAAATCGAGATAGAAAGAATTGGCAATTGAAAGGGAATCAGATATCACCTAGCAAATAATACTTTACTCAAGCAATCTTCACATAATATTATGACTATGATTGGCAAATCTCCACCATAACATGTGTAACCGGTGTGAAATGGCTAGCTAGTTAGGGGTGCACACTAGTAGCGCTTCAATCAGTGACGTCAGTCGCTCTGAGACCTTGAAATAGTTGTTTCCCTTGCTCTGTAATGGCCGTGGCTTTTGTGGAGTGATAGGTAACAATGGTTTTTGGTTCAAGCCCAAGTTGGGGTGAGGAGAGGGACAGAAGTAATACTGTTACACATGCAGGAAGACACAGGGCTACTTCACCTTATATTTAATGTATTTTTATTTAACCTTTATTAAACTAGGCAAGTCAGTTAAGAACAAATTCTTATTTACCATGACGGCCTACCCCGGCCATAAGAACCTATAAGCATGTGACAAATGTTTATTCAATGCAGAGGGAATGTTTATCCCTCCCTAGGTTGAACTGTATCAATCTCATTTCAACATGAGTTCCTAATAAGAACCAGAAGGTAATGATTAACAGGCTGACAGACACACGGCTCTCTGCTTTAGGATGCTCCATCAGTTGGGTCCTGGCCAGCCATTGATCAGCCTCTGCTGCTACTGCCTTATCATGTGGTACCAGAGCAGAGAGGCTGTGCCATGCTGCAGTGGTCTGGGTGAATCAGCCAATGGAAAGAGAGGGCAGACAGACAGAGAGGGCTGGCACTAGGGAGAGACAGACAGACAGAGAGGGCTGGCACTAGGGAGAGACAGACAGACAGAGAGGGCTGGCACTTGGGAGAGACAGACAGGACCCTACAGCAGGGATAGACACAGAGGAAGAGGAGAAAACAGCCTGGAGGAGGGAGAGAAGGTTACACAGACCGGGATACTATGTCTACCACACCTACCTAAAGCTGGCAATGGAAGAGGATAAGAGTGCAATGATGAGGTTAGCCTATTGCCATCAGGCATGTGCAGTATGAGAGTCTACTCCAAGCTGAATTTCATGAGCATTTTGCAAGGAGACCGTAAACTCTGTAGTAAAGATGCCAGATATTGCAAAGTTGTGTAGGGGATTAGATGAGTGAATTTGGCTCAGAGGCAGAACTTTGTCTGCTGCGTACGTGTGTGTGCTCTGTGTGTGTGTGTATGTGCTCCGTGTGTGTGTAATGCATGTGTGTGTATCCCACAGTGGTATGGCAGGCCTGGGATATTGTTGCCAAGGAGGCTAATTCCTTATGAGGCTGTTTATTTTTCATGGGGCGCACCCAGATGTTACACAAACCCATGAACCTCCTGTGTTTCCCATTTACACCCATGACTCTCCGACTCATTCATACTCATATTCATATCGGCTGTGTTATTTCTCACCTCCTTTGTCACAGTGCGTGGCAGAGGCTCAGTGTCTGTTAATAATGCCCCTCTTTACAATGGACTATTCACAGATGCACTGCAAACGTTTTGATCTCGCTCACACACTCACACACGCCTCCCCCAGGATCCACATTTGGATTCCTGCATCTCTCCTCCTCATGTGGGAGCCAGCCAACATGAAGGATCAGAAATGATCTGTTGAGATGATGCACTCCACTCACCATAACAGGCCACAGTGTTTGAGGTTGTAATGGGGGACTGTAGTGCTCTGTGGTGAACGCAATAAAAATCCATGTGAACGTTGAGTCACGGTAATCTCCTTTTATGCACTTAGGACATGCATTGGTACTGCAGGTCACTAATGGCCTGGTTCTCAGGGCTCTAGTTTCCCTCAAACCACTCTGACATCAATGCAAATGCAATCGAAAATCGCATCAAACACAGTAGCCCTTTAGTACTTTTATAACTCACCTCACTGTGATGGTCAATTTGAAGAAATAAGTTCAACAGCAGGTTGAAACATGGTTGTTGTGAATGTTGTTTCAAAGCCTAACAAAACTAAATGGACAAGGCTTTCTAAGGTGATGATTAATTCAAAACAACCATATGCACATTAGAGCTTGTGTATACAGATAGGCATAGTGGTTAAGAGTGTTGGACCAGTAACCGAAAGGTCAGTGGTTTGAATCCCGAGATGACTAGAAAAATCTGTTGATGTGCCCTTGAGCAAGGCACTTAATCCTAATTGCTCCTGTAAGTCACTCTGGATAAGAGTGTCTGCTAAATGACTTAAATGTCAATGTGAATATGAGCCCAAGCCTGATTATTATGATTGTGCCGTTATACAATACATAGCCTACCGCATTTTACTCAAGGCAGAAAAACATGATTGAAGATGTCTTTGGTGCATAATTGGTCGAGCTCGCCTATACTGCTAAATTAAACACATTCTAGTAATCACCTTTGAGTGTAGACTGAATTATTATGCATACTGGATGGACTGGTTATTTTATGCTCACACTCCAAACTTTCTATCAATGATTATTGGAGAGAAAGTATAGGCCTATGAGATGCTGTTGGTTCATTGATTGGGCAGGGCAGCTTACAGAGTTAGCCTACAATTATAGTGAATTTGTATTTGATTTTGAGTATAGTATAGTATAGTAATAGGGCACTTTTTATATTTTCATAATTAATATTGACACATTACCTTTAACTACAGAATATCTCACCACCATGTGTTTCAATCTCCTCCTCTCTCTCCTACATTCCTTTCTTGATCGTGCAGAGAAAGGGGCTATCAACAGTTTAATGAAATATGTTTAGTTGTGAAAACATGTTATTATCAATGTTCCCAAACTGATTTCACTTGGTTTCCCAAATGAAGCACTGGGAAGCTGCAGGAACAGGGTTGGAGAGCCTGTGGCATACAGAGTTTGGGCGGAATATAACCTGTCACGTAGCAAGAGGCTGCATGCTACTCGAACAGTGGTTGATGCTTGAAGTGAAATAACCAGAGTATGCATTTATTAAAATGTTATTGTAATATAACCTTTATTAAACTAGGCAAGTCAGTTAAGAACAAGTTCTTGTTTACAATGACGGCCTACCAAAAGGCAAAATACCTCCTGCGGGTACAGGGGCTGGGATAAAAGATAAAAAAATATGTATATATATATATATATAGGACCAAACTACCCATGATTGAAAAACGAACCTAAGAGAACAGCATGTGTAGCCTGAGTCAAGGAACAGAGCTCAATTTTTTTTGCGACTTTCTCAAAACATCAGTAGCCTATTGTCGCATCATGCAGCACATATAAACTCAGCAAAAAAGGAAACGTTCTCTCACTGTCAACTGTGTTTTTAATTTCAGCAAACACAACATGTGTAAATATTTGTATGAACATAACAAGATTCAACAAATGAGACATAAACTGAACAAGATCCACAGACATTGAATAATGTGTCCCTGAACAAAAGTAACAGTCATTATCTGGTGTGGCCACCAGCTGCATTAAGTACTGCAGTGCATCTCCTCCTCATGGACTGCACCAGATTTGCCCGTTCTTGCTGTGAGATGTTACCCCACTCTTCCACCAAGGCACCTACAAGTTCCCGGACATTTCTGTGAGGAATGGACCTAGCCCTCACCCTCCGATCCAACAGGTCCCAGACGCGCTCAATGGGACTGAGATTTTTTAAATTGATTTACATTTATTTCTCATTTATTTAACCAGGTAGGCTAGTTGAGAATAAGTTCTCATTTGCAACTGCGACCTGGCCAAGATAAAGCATCGCAATTCGACACATACAACAACACAAAGTTACACATGGAATAAACAATACATACAGTCAATAATACAGTAGAAAAAAAGAAAACAAAAAAAATCTATGTACAGTGAGTGCAAATGAGGTAAGATAAGGGAGTTAAGGCAATAAATAGGCCGTAGTGGCAAAGTATTTACAATATAGCAATTAAACACTGGAATGGTAGATGTGCAGAAGATGAATGTGCAAGTAGAGATACTGGGGTGGAAAGGAGCAAGATAAATAAGTAAATAAATACAATAGGGGGATGAGGTAGATAGATGGGCTGTTTACAGATGGGCTATGTACAGGTGCAGTGATCTATGAGCTGCTCTGACAGCTGGTGCTTAAAGCTAGTGAGGGAGATATGAGTCTCCAGCTTCAGTGATTTTTGCAGTTCGTTGCAGTCAGTAGCAGCAGAGAACTGGAAGGAAAGGCGACCAAAGGAGGAATTGGCTTTGGGGGTGACCAGTGAGATATACCTGCTGGAGCATGCTACGTGTGGGTGCTGCTATGGTGACCAGTGAGCTGAGATAAGGCAGGGCTTTACCTAGCAGAAACTTGTAGATAACCTGTAGTAAGTGGGTTTGGCGACGAGTACCAAGTGAGGGCCAACCAATGAGAGCGTACAGGTCGCAGTGGTGGGTAGTTTTTGGGGCTTTGATGACAAAACAGATGGCACTGTGATAGACTGCATCCAATTTGTTGAGTAGAATGTTGGAGGCATGCATTTAGTTTTATAGCATGCATTTAGTTGTACTTGCATTTAAGAGCAGTTGGAGGCAATAGAAGGAGACTTCTATGTCATTGAAGCTCGTCTGGAGGTTTGTAACACAGAGTCAAAAGAGGTAGTATACAGAAGTATACAGAATGGTGTCGTCTGCGTAGAGGCGGCAAAAGCGACATCATTGATGTATACAGAGAAGAGAGTCGTCCCTATAATTGATCCCTGTGGCACGCCCATAGAGACTGCCATAGGTCCGGACAACAGGCCCTCCGATTTGACACACTGAACTCTATCAGAGAAGTAGTTGGTAAACCAGGCGAGGCAATCATTTGAGAAACCAAGGCTGTCGAGTCTGCCAATAAGAATGTGGTGATTGACAGAGTCGAAAGCCTTGGCCAGGTCGATAAATACAGCTGCACAGTACTGTTTCTTATCAATGGTTTAGGACCTTGAGCGTGGCTGAGGTGCACCCATGACCAGCTCTGAAACCAGATTGCATAGCGGAGAATGTACGGTGGGATTCGAAATCTGTTTGTTAACTTGGCTTTCGTAGACCTTAGAAAGGCAGGGTAGGATAGATATAGGTCTGTAGCAGTTTGGGTCTAGATTGTCACCCTCTTTGAAGAGGGGGATGACCGCGGCAGCTTTGCAATCTTTGGGAATACGAAAGAGAGGATACGAAAGAGAGGTTGAACAGGCTAGTAATAGTAATAGGGGTTGCAACAATTTCTGCAGATAATTTTAGAAAGAGAGTGTCCAAATTGTCTAGCCCGGCTGATTTATAGGGGTCCCGATTTTGCAGCTCTTTCAGGACATCAGCTATCTGGATTTGGGTGAAGGAGAAATGGTGGGGGCTTTGGCAGGTTGTTGTGGAGGGTGCCGGGCAGTTGAACGGGGTAGGGGTAGCCAGGTGGAATGCATTGCCAAGCCGTAGAGAAATGCTTATTGAAATTCTCAATTATCGTGGATAAAGTTTTTTTGTTTTTCTAGATTTGGGCTCTAGTTTTTTTGCCAGTCCTGTCTGGTCCAGCGACGGTGGTTTTTGTGCCCATAGGCTACGTTGTTGCCGGTGATGTCTGGTGAGGACCTGCCTTATAACAGGCCTACAAGCCTTCAGTCCAGCCTCTCTCAGTCTATAGCGGACAGTCTGAGCACTGATGGAGGGATTGTGCGTTCCTGGTGTAACTCGGGCAGTTGTTGTTGCCATCCTGTACCTGTCCCGCAGGTGTGATGTTCAGATGTACAAATCCTGTGTTGTTATACGTGGTCTACCACTGCAAGGACAATCAGCTGTCCATCCTGTCTCCCTGTAGCGCTGTCTTAGTCATCTCATAGTATGGACATTGCAATTTATTGCCCTGGCCACATCTGCCTGCCTGTCTGTCTGTCTGTCTGTCTGTCTGTCTGTCTGTCTGTCTGTCTGTCTGTCTGTCTGTCTGTCTGTCTGTCTGTCTGTCTGTCTGTCCAATTCAGAAAAGATACAACTATTTTACATAGGTTTAAAGATGAACTTCTTGTGAATCCAACCAGATTCTCAATCCAACCAGATTGTGAATCCAACCAGATTTCAAAAATGCATTACGGTGAAAGCATACCTTACAATTATTTGAGAACATAGCCCAGCAGACAAATCATTACAAACAGTAACCAGCCAAGTAGAAGTGTTACACAAGTCAGAAATACAGATAAAATGAATCACTTACCTTTCTTCTTCATATTTTATTTACCTAGGCAAGTCAGTTAAGAACAAATTCTTATTTTCAATGACAGCCTAAGAACAGTGTGTTAACTGCCTTGTTCAGGGGCAGAACAACAGATTTGTACCTTGCCAGCTCAGGGATTTGAACTTGCAACCTTTCAGTTACTAGCCCAACGCTCTAACCACTAGGCTACCCTGCCGCCCCATATGCTTGCACTCAGAAGACATTAATTTATTCAATAAATGTTCCTTTTGTTTGGTAAAATCTCTCTTTATATCCAAAAACCTCCATTTTGTTCGCACGTTTTCTTCAGTAATCCACAGGCTCAAACGCAGTCACAACAGGCAGACAAAAAAATCAAAATTGTATCCGTAAAGTTCATAGAAACATGTCAAACGATGTTTATATTCAATCCTCGGGTTGTTTTTAGCCTAAATAATCGATAATATTTCAACCAGACAATAATGTTGTCAATATAAAAGGTAAACAAGAAAGGCACGCTCTCGGTCGCGCACATGAAAAAGCTCTGTTACACAGCAGGGTCCACTCATTCAGACTGCTCTTACTCCCTCATTTTTCAGAATACAAGCCTGAAACAATTTATAAAGACTGTTGACATCTAGTGGAATGCATATGAACTGCAATTTGAGTCCTAAGTCAATGGATACTGTAATGGCATGGAATAGAAAACTACAACAAACAAAAAAAAATCCAACTTCCTGAATGGATTTTTCTCAGGTTTTTGCCTGCCAAATCAGTTCTGTTATACTCACAGACATTATTTGAATAAGTTTGGAAACTTTAGAGTGTTTTCTATCAAAATCTACTATTTATATGCATATCCTATCTTCTGGGCCTGAGTAGAAGGTAGTTTAATTTGGGCACACTTTTCATCCAACATTCCAAAAGCTGCCCCCTACCCTAGAGAAGTTAACGACCGTAGGGTAATGACATTTCCTCTGATGTCTGTGATGTCTTTATTACTGGTTTAAAGATTGTACATCCACACTAGAGACTATCTGTCTATCAGAAGCCAGGATTCTTGCATTTGTGAATGCTATTTCCATTAACCTTCAATAAAGCCTTGGTTGAAATTCCTGAACAATATGGTCCTTGTGCTGCGTTTCCATGCTGCAGCTGTGGGCCCTTTTCCTGATTTTCGGTAGGAAATCACAGAGGAAGATAAAACATCTCAGATTAAGTGAGATTTATGACTTGAGGGAGCTACAACATGGAGTTGTAGAGCAGGTCCTCTCTAACCTGGGCCTGGCCTGGTCTGGGCTGACTGTTTAATTCCACTCTCTCTTTCCCCGGCCCTCTACTCTCTGGCCGGCTGCAGTCATGCTCAGCACACATTACTACAACGCCCTGCAGCTACCATTATGGAATTTCTTTCTGTGGCGAGGTCAAAGTTCAGGGATCTCCTACGTCCTGGTATTGTTCTCTGAGGTCATTCTGCTCTCTGTTGAGACTGACATAGTCCACTGACTTTATAATTCCTGTCCTGGCCTGGGACTTTGTAGTGGTCTTATTGAGCAAGTGTCTTGCGTTGGTGGTGGCAGTGGGGGTTTAGGCTAGGTGATAATGTTGATGTATCATCCCAAGGTCAGGGTTGAAGTGGTCCATCCTTATTAAGGATCGGCATGAGTAATCGAGTACTGAACGGATGTCAAAAATCTGTCTTTAACCAGTGATCACTTTTTATACAAATACTGTAAAACTAGACATCGTTAATGTGCTTTAACTGTAGTGTTCCATTTGTACATGTGCATTTGTGGGACACAACAAAAAAGAAACCTAGCCTAGCATCACACAGTTCTGCTCCCTAAATTACCTTTCCCTTTCATGTCTCACTCACTCAATTGCGTTACGACCTTTCCTTCTACTAATGCTGGCTGTATGCTCCTACAGGAATCGTATCTAACTGATGAGATACACAAGCTACATTCCTTGCCAAATGCCAACATTTGTATCACAAATTCAAAATGGACTGGTTGTCTGAAGAATTGTAAATGAATTGTTAATCCATTCCAAGGACACGGCATAATAAACTCAATCGAACGTCTGAATATCGAAAAGAAGACAGATTTTGGTTTGTAACCTTGAAAAATGTGTCTTTCATCTTGCCAAATTGAACCCTGTTTCATATGATCACTCTTTAAGAATATCTGTTCCAGGGCCTCCCGAGTGGTGCAGTGGTCTAAGGTGCCACTAGAGATTCTGGTTCGAGTCCAGGCTCTGTCGCAGCCGGCCGTGACCTGGAGACGCATGGGGCGGTGCACAATTTACCCAGCGTCGTCCGGGTTAGGAGAGGGTTTGACTGGCAGGGGTGTTCTTGTCCCACCGCACTCCAGCAATTCCTGTGGTGGGCTGGGCACAATGCACGCTGACACGATCGCCAGGTGAAAGGTGTTTCCTAAGACACATTGGTGCGGCTGGCTTCTGGGTTAAGTGGGCGGTGTGTCAAGAAGCAGTGCGGTCACAAGGCTCTTGACCTTCGCGTCTCCTGAGTCCCTACGGGAGTTGCAGCAACAAGACAAGATGTGTTACTACCAATTAGATACCACGAGTAAAGAATAATAACTGGTCCAGACGTGAGATGTGAATGACTTCAAACTAAAATAGGTGGGGTGGGGAATTAAGAGTGTCTTGTCTGCTAAATTAACTAAACAAGGCTATGCCATTGCAAAGGCATCTGCAAGCAAGTGCCACAATGCTGAGCTTACTACCCTTTTGAAGATTATGTTCCAAGATATAACATAACCAGTTGATATTACATTTTCAATAAATGAATCTTTTTTTTTATTGCTTGTGATATTAGGATTCATTATCTGTAAAGGTTATGATAAATTAGGCATTGTTGCAAGGGATTTCAGACAACTTAGTCCTCAAGAGGCAATTCATTTAGCAGCAGTCAAAAGTACATACAGACAAATTCACATATTAAAATTGAAAAACACAATAACAGAAAAATATTTACAGAATAATTACAAACAAGTCGGCAGGATAAGTGGCAAGTCTTAAAATGTCTGAATTTGGCTGGGCCGGCATTTGCATGACAAAGTGCAAGTGCTTAAAGTTCAAATAAGTCCAACATTGACTGTGGTTTAGACATTCCTGCCAAACTAAATATATGATTATTGGAGATGTGACATTGGTTAAGATATGGGCATGAGACAGCAGAGCCAAGCTGAGGTCCATGAAATCTTATCTACTTCCTAGTGAGCTGGTGGGAGGTCATCTACAATATAAACTGAAGGACATGTTTTATATTAGTAAGAGTTTACCGGCATCCAAATTGCACCTCAGTACAGTATTTCAAGCATACCTTCAGAGAAGCATTCATACTATACTAGAGTAGGGCGGTGTCCATATTTTCATACCGTCATACCTTCTTGCTTTTGTGCTGTTTTCTGTGCCCAATAATGTTTGTAACATGTTTTGTGCTGATAACATGTTGTGCTGCTGCCATGTTGTTGTCATGTGGTGTTGCTACCATGCTGTGTTGTCATGTGTTGCTGCCATGCCATGTTGTTGTCTTAGGTCTCACTTTATGTAGTGTTGCGGTGTCTCTCTTGTCGTGATGTGTGTTTTGTCCTATATACACTACCGTTCAAAAGTTTGGGGTCACTTATAAATGTTCTTGTTTTTGAAAGAAAAGCACATTTTTTGTCCATTAAAATAACATCAAATTAATCAGAAATACAGGGTAGACATTGTTAATGTTGTAAATTACTATTGTAGCTGGTAACTGAAGATTTTGTATGGAATATCTACATGGGCGTACAGAGGCCCATTATCAGCAACCATCACTCCTGTGTTCCAATGGCACCAAACATTTGATGGTAGTGTATATATTTTTTAATCCCCCAACAATGCAGGAGGCCTTTTGCCTTTTGGTAGGCCATCATTGTAAATAAGATTTATTTTTTAAACTGACTTGCCTAGTTAAATAAAGGTTAAATATATATATATTTTTAAATATGTACAGTTTCTGTACCATACATACCAGGGTACATGGTATTACCAGAAGTGCACAAATAAATATATGTATTTATTCTTATTTTTGATGCACAAAACAATTTAGGCAACAGTGATCTTGGTCCAGGAGGGGATTGACTGTCTCTGCTGTAACCAAGAAGCTTGGTCTTGACATCTAGCCTCTTAGCTAGAAAGTTAGCCAACCAAATGCATAGCTTGAGTCCTAAACAGGAAATCATTTATTTGACACATCTTAGATTTCGTATAGATATACTTAACTTAAGCAGTGGCTGTAGTCCCCAACCCTCCCAATACATGTTTTATTTTATTTTTTAACAGTATTGAAAAGCATACTGTCTGCATTTTGTGATACCCCGGTATACGGTATAAGTGGTATATCGCCCAAGCCTGTACAGAGTGCATTCTCTATTGCAGACTTATTCACTGGACACACAAGTTACAGCCACACAGACCTACAGTTTCATCAATACAGAGAAGGCTGTTCAGGGATAAACAAGTGCTTGTGGATTGTTGCCTCTCCACAAAGGCCCATCTGTCTGCATGCTTAACTGCATAATGAATGAAGCCTGTGACTCCAATAACTTTCAGGGAGAGACAGTAATACTGCCTCATCACTTTGGCTTGCCAGAAAAGTCACATTATTTGAAAGTGCAGTAGTAATTGGATTGGTACGATCATTTGACATCGATTTATGCTGTGGAGACACACGATAGCTGATGATCAACTCAAAGATTGTGCAGAGCTAAAAATAAAATGGCATTCTTGACACTCTTTATTTACTAGAGTACTGATTGCTGAACTTGAAATGTAATGTATAATGTGGCCTGCATCCGG
>NC_068441.1:26030705-26050705 GCF_023373465.1 Oncorhynchus keta | reverse complement strand
AGAAAAACACAAAATATTTCGACCAGGGCGTGACAGAACCCCCCCCCTAAGGTGCGGACTCCTGAACGCACCTCAAATCAATAGGGAGGGTCCGGGTGGGCGTCTGTCCATGGTGGCGGCTCCGGCGGGGGACGTGGACCCCACTTCACAATTGTCTTAGTCCCCTCTACTCGCGTCCCTGGATAGACCACCCTCGCCGCCGACCATGGCCTAGTAGTCCTCACCCAGAACCCCACTGGACTGAGGAGCAGATCGGGACTGAAGGACAGCTCGGGACTGAGGCAGCTCGGGACTGAGGGGACGCTCGGGAGTGAGAGAAAGCTCGGGAGTGAGAGAAAGCTCGGGAGTGAGAGAAAGCTCGGGAGTGAGAGAAAGCTCGGGAGTGAGAGGAAGCTCAGGCAGGTTGATGGATCTACCAGATCCTGGCTTGCTGGTGGTTCCGGCAGATCCTGGCTGACTGGCGGATCCTGGCTGACTAGCAGATCTGGCAGATCCTGGCTGACTGGCAGATCCTGGCTGACTGGCAGATCCTGGCCGACTGGCGGATCCTGGCCGACTGGCGGATCCTGGCCGACTGGCAGATCCTGGCCGACTGGCAGATCCTGGCCGACTGGCAGATCCTGGCCGACGGGCAGATCCTGGCCGACGGGCACTTCTGGCGGATCCTGGCTGACTGGCACTTCTGGCGGATCCTGGCAGACTGGTGGATCCTGGCTGACTGGTGGATCTAACTGATCCTGACAGACTGGCGACGCTGGGCAGACTGGCGGCGCTGGGCAGACTGGCGGCGCTGGGCAGAGGGGCTCTGGCGCTGGGCAGAGGGGCTCTGGCGCCTCTGGGCAGAGGGGCTCTGGCGCCTCTGGGCTGAGGGGCTCTGGCGCCGGACAGGCGGGAGACTCCGGCAGCGGCGCCGGACAGGCGGGAGACTCCGGCAGCGGCGCCGGACAGGCGGGAGACTCCGGCAGCACAGGAGAGGAGAAAGGCTCCGACAGTGCAGGAGAGGCGAGGCGCACTGTAGGCCTGATGCGTGGTGCTGGCACTGGTGGTACTGGGCCGAGGACACGCACAGGAAGCTTGGTGCGGGGAGCTGCTACCGGAGGGCTGGGGTGTGGAGGTGGTACTGGATAGACCGGACCGTGCAGGCGCACTGGAGCTCTTGAGCACCGAGCCTGCCCAACCTTACCTGGTTGAATACTCTCGGTCGCCCTGCCAGTGCGGCGAGGTGGAATAGCCCGTACTGGGCTATGTAGGCGAACCGGAGACACCGAGCGCAAGGCTGGTGCCATGTAAGCCGGCCCAAGGAGACGCACTGGGGACCAGATGCGTAGAGCCGGCTTCATGGCATTTGGCTCGACGCTCAATCTAGCCCGGCCGATACGCGGAGCTGGAATATACCGCACCGGGCTATGCACCCGCACTGGGGACACCGTGCGCACCACTGCATAACACGGTGCCTGCCCGGTCTCTCTAGCCCCCCGGTAAGCACAGGGAGTTTGCGCAGGTCTCCTACCTGGCGTTGCCATACTCCCTGTAAGCCCCCCAATACATTTTTGGGGCTGATTCCCGGGCTTCCGTCCGCGCCGTCGTGCTTGCTTCGCCTACCTCATTCTCCTGTAACCTTCCGCGCACTGCTCCATCGAATCCCAGACGGGCTCCGGCACTCTCCCTGGGTCTATCTCCTCCCAAGAAGTATAGTCCATACTTTACTCCTCTTTGGGCTGCTCCTGTTTCCTCTTCTCCTGCTGCACCTTTGGGGGGCTACACTCCCCTGGTTTTGCCCAGGGTCCTCTCCCGTCAAGGATTTCCTCCCATGTCCAGAAATCCTTAATACGCAGCTCCTCTTTGGGCTGCTCCTGCCTGTTGACACGCTGCTTGGTCCGTTTACGGTGGGTGATTCTGTCACGGTTTTCTAATGGTGAAGGAGAGTCGGACCAAACTGCAGCGCGTATATTGTGATCCATGTTTATTTACACAACGTAACACGAATCCAAAACACAAACTCTACAAAACAATAAACGTAGTGAAAACCGAAACAGCCTTAACTGGTGCAAACTAACACAGACTAAGGACATCAAGACACTCAGGACAATCACCCACAATCAACCAAAGAATATGGCTGCCTAAATATGGCTCCCAATCAGAGACAACGATAAACACCTGCCTCTGATTGAGAACCACTTCAGACAGCCATAGACTCTCCTAGAACACCCCACTAAGCTACAATCCCACTAAGCTACACACCACATACAAAAACCCATGTCACACCCTGGCCTGACCAAATACATAAAGAAAAACACAAAATACTTCGACCAGGGCGTGACACCTGGGAACAGACCAGCATCAAGGATCTGCAGTGAGACTGCTAGTGTAACAGTATAATTTTAAACCGTCCCCTCGCCCATATCCGGGCGCGAACCAGGGACCTTCTGCACACATCAACAACAGTCACCCACGAAGCTTCGTTACCCATCGCTCCACAAAAGCCGCGGCCCTTGCAGAGCAAGGGAAACTACTACTTCAAGGTCTCAGAGCAAGTGACGTAACCGATTGAAACACTATTTAGCGCGCACCGCTAACTAAGCTAGCCGTTTCACATCCGTTACACTCACCCCCCTTTTGACCTTCCTCCTTTTTCCGCAGCAACCAGTAATCCGGGTCACGGAACCAATGTAACAGTATAATTTTAAACCGTCCCCTCGCCCATACCCCGGCGCGAACCAGGGACCTTCTGCACACATCAACAACAGTCACCCACGAAGCATCGTTACCCATCGCTCCACAAAAGCCGCGGCCCTTGCAGAGCAAGGGGAACTACTACTTCAAGGTCTCAGAGCAAGTGACGTAACCGATTGAAACGCTATTTAGCGCGCACCGCTAACTAAGCTAGCCGTTTCACATCCGTTACACTAGTGTCAGGTTCCCCTCATAGATGCTGGTTGCTTCTGATACAGGATTTAGTCCAAGCGAGGGTTTGATGCACCTACTTACTCATTGACAGCAGTTTGATTCTAGGTCCACTGCTGTAGGACTTCCTGCTCACACAACTCATCTTAGTTCAGCTCAGCTCTGGAGCCATTACACTACATTATATTCAGCAGGCGGTCGGTCGGGTCTCATCTTCCTAAAGAGATGTTCAATAGCCCAGGGTGGAAGTAGGGTTAACACAGTCTGTTTGAAAACAGAAAAGACTACTACACTACAACTCAGGGACCAACAACATTAAGCTTACAGCTCTTTCAGACATGTGTGGTGCTGATTGACAGCTTTGCCTGAGGGTTGTTAGAGAGTGAAACACATTGTTAACACAGTGAGCTGCTTGGAAATATGTGACCAGACATTTCATGGTTGTTAGGTGTGCAAGGTGAAAACCGTTATTTTTCAGCCAACTTTTGGTATTTTATTAGGATCCCCATTAGGATCCCCATTAGCTGTTACGAAAGCAGCAGCTACTCTTCCTGGAGTCCACACAAAACATGAAACATGACATAATAAAGAGCATTAATAGACAGAACAACTCAAGGACAGAACGACATATATTTAAAAAAAGGCACACATAACCTACACAGTGTGTATGTCAGAGCTGTGTGTAAGTTGACTATGTAAAATATTTGGAATTTTCAACACATAAATGTTTCTTATAAAAGGAAGAAGTGATACAGTTAATACAGTTAGCCAAGAGAGGCTGGCATGCATAGTATTTATATCAGCCCTCTGATTACAATAAAGAGCAAGACGTGCTGCTCCATTATGGGCCAGCTGCAGCTTAACAAGGTCTTTCTTTTCAGCATTTGACCGCATGACTGGACAATAATCAAGATTAAACTAAACTAGAGCCTGCAGGACCTTGCTTTTTGGAGAAGGTTGGAGTCAAAACAGCAGAGCATCTCTTTATTATGGACAGACCTCTCTCTCTCTCAATTGAATCTATATATTTTGAATTCTTTAAGGAGTCACATGTGAGGCCATGTGCTAAGCAGAGTGAGTAAGATAGTGAAGTAAACAACCAAAGATTTCAAGACTAAAAGTGGTGAAAGTAGCAGTAAAAATACACTTTATCTAGTCCTTGGCCTATATCCCAATCTGACTTTGGTGCAGGTCATGTTGTTCTTCACATTACTGTCTAAGGTAAACACACACTATATCAAATAAATCTATGTTTATTTGTTACATGCACAGGATACAGAAGGTGTAAACGGTACAGTGAAGTGGTTACTTGCATAGTAGCAATATCAAAAATAGACTACATGACCAAAAGTATGTGGACACCTGCTCGTCAAACATCTCCTTCCAAAACCATGGGCATTAATATGGAGTTGGTTTCCCCTTTTCTGCTATAACAGCCTCCACTCTTCTGGGAAGGCTTTCCACTAGATGTTGGAATATTGCTGCGGAGACTTGCTTCCATTCAGTCACAAGAGTATTAGTGAGGTCGGATTGGTCTGCTACATGGCAGACCAATCCGAACTCATCTCTCAGCATGTCCAGTTCATCCATTATCTCAGCCAATCACCGCTAGCGGGACACTTCCTTTCTTTTTCCATGGCTAAACCAACTGGGCTTGAAATTCTTATGCTTTGAAGTAATGACGTGCGCCATACGCCTAGTCTCTTGAAACGGGTCACATTTTGTCAAACACTATTTTTTCCAACAGTTTGCTTAGAGCTGGCAACAAGCTGATGGGTCTGCTGTTAGAACCAGTAAAGGCCACTTTACCACATTTGGGTAGCGGAATTACTTTGGCTTCCCTCCAGGCCTGAGGGCAAACACCTTCCTCTAGACTCAGATTAAATACATGACAGAAAAGAGTGGGCATAGAGTCAGATACCAGCCTCAGTAGCTTTCCATCTAAGTTGTCAATGCCAGGTTTGTCATTATTGATCGATAACAATAATTTCTCTACCTCTCCCACACTAACTTTACAAAATATTCACTTACAAAGCTATTGGCAGCAATTTGAGGGAAAACATGCCCGGTTTAAAAAATAAGAAACTGTGAGTGTTAATGAGATTTCCCTGCCATCCGTAACCTATTTCACAGTTGGAAAATAATCCTTGGCACAAATATCATAACAGAATTATTATAAACCCATAATAAGATAAAGTATTAAATGTCTCTTTTGCACTTTTTAAAAATCCCTTTTGAATAAATCCACTATGATTTGGGGTGGTGTAAAACAGCAAATACATGAACTCTTCTCAGATGGTTTCAGAGACGTTTGTGGAGCACGTGTCAGCAAAGATAGAAAACATAGTGAAGGAAGGGTTGATTGAATCCCTCCCCATACCTTGATCTGTTGGAGATGATGACCCGGTTATGACTTATTGACTCTTGCCAACTTTATGTTTTGTGTTTTGATACACAGAGATCCGTAACCAGCTGGTGGAGCAGTTCAAATGCCTGGAGCAGCAGTCCGAGTCTCGTATCCAGCTGCTGCAGGACCTGCAGGACTTCTTCCGCCGCAAGGCTGAGATCCAGCTGGAGTACTCCCGCAGCCTGGAGAAACTAGCCGAGCGATTCTCCAACAAGATCCGCAGCTCCAGAGAACACCACCAGTTCAAGTGAGTTTCCCTCCCTGCAGAGATGAGACGACAACATGGCGAGAGACCACCTAGCTTCAAACTGAGACAAACATTTAAACTGCATCTGAGGCAGCGAGGGAGAGAGTGTGTGTGCGGGCGTGTGTTTGTGGGTCTACTTGCCTTGCAAACACGTGTCTACTCTATGTTTGTGTGTGTGCTTGGGTGAATTTATTTTTGAATTGCCTGAGAGCGTGTGAACTTATTGAGTACACATGAAGTTACCCTGAACAAAAATTAAACGCAACATGCAACAATTTCATTTCATTTAAGGAAATCAGTCAATTAAAATAAATTCATTAGGCCCTTATCTATGGATTTCACTTGACTGGGAATACAGATATGTATCTGTTGGTCACAGAAACCTTTAAAAAAAAGTAGGAGCGTGGATCAGAAACCCAATCAGTATCTGGTGTGACCACCATTTCCCTCAGGCAGCGCGACACATCTCCTTCACATAGAGTTGATCAGGCTGTTGATTGTGGCCTGTGGAATGTTGTCCCACTCCTCTTCAATGGCTGTGCGAAGTTGCTGGCTATTGGAGGGAACTGGAACATGCTGTCGTACACGTTGACCCAGAGCATACCAAGCATGCTCAATGGGTGACATGCACAGGAGGTTGGCGGGACCTTAATTGGGGCTTGCAATAATGGCTGGAGCGGAATAGGGGAATGGTATCAAATACATCAAACACATGGTTTGATGCCTTTCCATTTACTCCGTTCCAGACATTATTATGAGCTGTCTTCCCCTCAGCAGCCTCTACTGCAATTAAACACTGGAGTAATAGATGTGCGGAAGATGTGCAAGAAGAGATACTGGGGTGCAAAGGAGCAAAATAAATAAATGAATACAGTTTTGGGATGAGGTAGTTGGATGGGCTATTTACAGATGAGCTATGTACAGGTGCAGTGATCTGTGAGCTGCTCTGACAGCTGGTGGTTAAAGTTAAATCAGCTTCAGTGATTTTTGCAGTTCGTTCCCATCATTGGCAGCAGAGAACTGGAAGGAAAGGCAGCCAAAGGAGGAATTGGCTATGGGGTGACCAGTGAAATATACCTGCTGGAGCGTGTGCTACAGGTGGGTGCTGCTATGGTGACCAGTGAGCTGAGATAAGGTGGGAATTTACCTAGCAAATACTTATAGATGACCTGTGGCCAGTGGGTTTGGCGACGAGTACGAAGCGAGGGGCAGCCAATGAGAGCGCACAGGTCGCAGTGGTGGGTAGTATATGGGGCTTTGGTGACAAAACGGATGGCACTGTGATAGACTGCATCCAATTTTTTTAGTAGAGTGTTGAAGGCTATTTTGTAAATGACATCGCCGAAGTCGAGAATCAGTAGGATAGTCAGTTTTACGAAGGTATGTTTGGCAGAATGAGTGAAGGACGCTTTGTTGCGAAATAGGAAGCCGATTCTAGATTTAATTTTGGATTGGAGATGTTTAATGTGAGTCTGGAAGGAGAGTTTACAGTCTAACCAGACACCTAGGTATTTGTAGTTGTCCACATATTCTAAGTCAGAACCGTCCAGAGTAGTGATGCTGGACGGGCGGGCAGGTGTGGGCAGTGATCGGTTGAAGAGCATGCATTTAGTTTTACTTGCATTTAAGAGCAGTTGGAGGCCACGGAAGGAGAGTGGTATGGCATTGAAGCTTGTCTGGAGGTTAGTTAAAAAGAAGGGCCAGAAGTATACAGAATGGTGTCGTCTGCGTAGAGGTGAATCAGAGAATCACCAGCAGCAAGAGCGACATCATTGATGTATACAGAGAAGAGAGTCGGCCTGAGAATTGAACCCTGTGGCACCCCCATAGAGACTGCCAATTCTTATTTTCCACCATAATTTTCAAATAAATTCATTAAAAATCCTACAATGTGATTTTCTGGATTTCTTTTCTCATTTTGTCTGTCATAGTTGAAGTGTACCTATGATGAAAATTACAGGCCTCTCTCATCTTTTTAAATGGGAGAACTTGCACAATTGGTGGCTGACTAAATACTTTTTTGCCCCACTGTATATTGGTTCCTAACTTCCCTGAAAAGTTGCATATCACGGGGGCTATTCGATGCTAATCTAGAACGCCACAGGATGTTTTTGTGCTGGTCAAGGGCAGTCAGGTTTTTTCAACTTCTGAACCTTTCTATTCACATAAATTCTACAGATTGTAAATTAAAGATAATCATTTTTGCTAAGCGTTTTATATTATTCATTGATTTGACTATGACTTTTTAAATCACCCAGCAGTGCTATTTGCAGAGTTAGCTCCAGGTAAATGTTGCAATTCTTCAGCCATTCCTGAACCTGGGACCAAAAACAAGCTACATATAGACATTACCAAAACAAATTATTTAATGCTTCTGTCTCTTCACAGCAAAATTGGCAGAGCTGGGATGGTTGTATCCCCCATATATATAACATTCTATAAGTTGCAAGAAGTTTGTATAAGAATTTAAATATAAAAACTCAACATTTTGAATAAAGCGTAGTTTTGTGTATCAGTTCATGGAAACGGTAATATAATAATAATAATATATGCCATTTAGCTGACACTTTTATCCAAAGCGACTTACAGTCATGTGTGCATACATTCTACGTATGGGTGGTCCCGGGAATCGAACCCACTACCCTGGCGTTACAAGCGCCATGCTCTACCAACTGAGCCACAGAAGGACCACGGTACATCGAAAATCGCTTCCCAACTATTTTGCTATCTATTTGGCACAGCTGTCATTTCTTTTGCTCCTTAAATGAAACTGGTATACTTGTTTTATTTATTACAATTTTCTTTAACCAATTTTGGTCATTAATGCAGGGCCGACAGACAAGTTCCATACTTTCTCCCACATCCGATGGCCTCTTCCATTTTTGCAATAATGCTGCAAATGGTTGGTTGTAATTTTGAGTAGAGCAAACATTTTTGTATATTTTTATTAGCTGCATGTGTGACATAACTACACTAGTCATATTTATGATATTATTTACAAAGATTATACAGTTTGTTTTCCTAGGAATATATATTTTATAATCAATTAGCATATTTGATTTGAACCATAATATTTGTTGTAATATTTGTTCTGTCTTTTCTGGTGGATTAACCTGAAATTGCTACCAACTTTCTATGGCTGTTTTAAAAATAGCAATATTTTGGGGATTTTTTCATTTTCAAATAACCAAAAGTGAAAGGTTGTAATCTGAATAAAGGGGAAAAGGCAATTTTTGAACATGGGGTGAGACATTCTTAGTAATAGGCTTGTGAACCTGTTCGGACTTAAGTATAGCTTTTGTATGACTGAAGCCTTCAGTGAGAGATCTATGCTTTCATATTGAATCATTTCTTCCCTCCGATTTCATATTAATGATATAAATAGGCCCGTTGAATTTTGTCTGGCTTACCTTTCCAAATAAAATGTAATATTTTTTGCTCATATAATTTAGAAAACAAGTCGCTAGGTGTAGTCAAGGCCCTAAGCAAATATGTAAACTGGGATATTGTAACGCCCTGACCATAGAGAGCCTTCTATTCTCTATGGTGGTTAGGTCGGGGTGTGACTAGGGTGGGTTATCTAGGTTATTGTAAGTCTGTTGGCCTGGTATAGTTCCCAATCAGAGGCTGTTTATCATGGTCTCTGATTGGGGTTCATATTTAGGCAGCCATTTCTCCCACTGTGTTTTGTGGGATCTTGTTTGCGTCTAGTGGCCTGTGAGCACTCCATGACTTCACGTTGTTTTTGTGAGCTTCATTTCAATAAAACATGTGGAACTCTACGTACGCTGTGCCTTGGTCCGACATTCATTATAACGATCGTGACAGATATGACTAAAGAGTTCATCAGGGAGATTTTTACACAAATAGACATGTATTTTCCTTTCCATGGTAGCAAGATCTTATCTATTAAAATGTATTGTAGTGAGACCATTTCTTTCGGGATATGAATAATATGTCCACTTCACCGTCAGACCATTTCTTTCGGGATATGAATATGTCCACTTCACCGTCAGACCATTTTATTAGTAAACTACACGGTAATGTAAAAGTTGTATTTTTTGTGATCCAATACGTAATGTAGTAAGTTCACTTATCATAATTTGGTTGTAATCTGGAGAAGTTAGAACAATTATTTAGATCCTCTATGTGGCTGTGGAGAGATCCTTATTGTGTATTTAAAAGACAAAACATGAATCAGCGTACAATGACCTTTTTTTTAAGCCTTGGATTTCTAGTCCCTTGATATTATTGATGGATCTGATTTGAATAGCTAACATTTCGATGGCCATAATAAATAGATATGTGTCACGGTCGTCATAAAGAGGAGACCAAGGCGCAGCATTGTAAGCGTACATACAGTATATCACAAAAGTGAGTACACCCCTCACATTTTTTTAAATATTTGAGTATATCTTTTCATGTGACAACACTAAAGAAATGACACTTTTCTACAATGTAAAGTAGTGAGTGTACAGCTTGTTTAACAGTGTACATTTGCTGTCCCCTCAAAATAACTCAACACACAGCCATTAATGTCTAAACCACTGGCAACAAAAGTGAGTACACCCCTAAGTGAAAATGTCCAAATTGGGCCCAAAGTGTCTATTTTGTGTGGCCACCATCATTTCCCAGCACTGCCTTAACCCTCTTGGGCATGGAGTTCACCAGAGCTTCACAGGTTGCCACTGGAGTCCTCTTCCACTCCTCCATGACGACATCACGGAGCTGGTAGATGTTAGAGACCTTGCACTCCTCCACCATCCGTTTGAGGATGCCCCACAGATGCTCAATAGGGTTTAGGTCTGGAGATATGCTTGGCCAGTCCATCACCTTTACCCTCAGCTTCTTTAGCAAGGCAGTGGTCGTCTTGGAGGTGTGTTTGGGGTCGTTATCATGTTGGAATACTGCCCTGCGGCCCAGTCTCCGAAGGGAGGGGATCATGCTCTGCTTCAGTAAGTCATAGTACATGCTGGCATTCATGATTCACTCAATGAACTGTAGCTCCCCAGTGCCGTCAGCAATCATGCTGCCCTAGACCATGACACTCCCACCACCATGCTTGACTGTAGGCAAGACACACTTGTCTTTGTACTCTTCACCTGGTTGCCACCACACACGCTTGACACCATCTGAACCAAATAAGTTTATCTTGGTCTCATCAGACCACAGGACATGGTTCCAGTAATCCATGTCCTTAGTCTGCTTGTCTTCAGCAAACTGTTTGCGGGCTTTCTTGTGCATCATCTTTAGAAGAAGCTTCCTTCTGGGATGACAGCCATGCAGACCAATTTGATGCAGTGTACAGCGTATGGTCTGAGCACTGACAGGCTGACCTCCCACCCCTTCAACCTCTGCAGCAATGCTGGCAGCACTCATACGTCTATTTCCCAAGGACAACCACTGGATATGATGCTGAGCACGTGCACTCAACTTCTTTGGTCGACCATGGCGAGGCCTGTTCTTAGTGGAACCTGTCCAGTTAAACCGCTGTATGGTCTTGGCCACCGTGCTGCAGCTCAGTTTCAGGGTCTTGGCAATCTTCTTATAGCCCAGACCATCTTTATGTAGAGCAACAATTATTTTTTTCAGATCCTCAGAGAGTTCTTTGCCATGAGGTGCCATGTTGAACTTCCAGTGCCCAGTCAGTATGAGGAAGTGTGAGAGCGATGACACCAAATTTAACACACCTGCTCCCCATTCACACCTGAGTCCTTGTAACACTAACGAGTCACATGACACCGGGGAGGGGAAATGGCTAATTGGGCCCAATTTGGGTGTACTCACTTTTGTTGCCAGCTGTTTAGACATTAATGGCTGTGTGTTGAGTTATTTTGAAGGGACAGCAAATTTACACTGTTATACAAGCTGTACAGTCACAGTGTTGTCAAATGAAAAGATATACTCAAATATTTCCAAAAATGTGAGGGGTGTACTCACTTTTGTGATATACTGTACTTCTTTAATGAAAGAAAGAACACTGAACAAACTAATCAAAACAACAAAACGAACCATGACGCTAATATGGCTAGTGCAGACAGGCAACTAAACGTAGACTAAGAACCCACAAACTACCCAAGGAATATGGCTATCTAAATATGGTCCCCAATCAGAGACAATGATAAACAGCTGCCTCTGAGAACCAACCTAGGCAACCATAGACAAACACCTAGACTTAGAAAATCCCCTAGACATACAAAAACCCTAGACATACAAAAACCCTAGACAATACAAAAACTGAACAAACCACCCTCATCACACCCTGACCTAACCAAAATAATAAAGAAAACAAAGATAACTAATGTCAGGGCATGACAATATGACGATAGAGGTCAACCATGTTTTACTCCTCTTGACAGTTTAATACGTTCTGAGAAGTAGACAGTATTTACTATTTTACACCTAGGGTTACTATGCATAACCTTAACCCGTATGACATATTCTCCAAAATTGAAATATTCCAGTCGTACTTTATCAAAAGCCTTTTCAAAGTCAGCTATGAATACCAGGCCTGGTTTCCCAGATTTTGCATAGTGTTCTATTGTTTCCAGTATTTGTCTTAAATTAAGATGAATAATAATCCAACCATACCTTTTTAATTCTTAGCTTTTTGTGCATATTGAACATTTCTGGGATCTTTTATTTCAGCTCATGAAACACGGGACCAACACTTTACATGTTGTGTTTATATTTTTATTCAGTACACATCCATTCTTGCCAAGTTTTTATTCCCCAGATCTTATACTACTCCTTCCTGTCTCTTTCTCATCGTAATCTTTCCAAAACCGACTCCTGCTGCGTTTTAGGTTCACTCTCTGATTGGATAGCCTTAGGATATAAACATCCTTCTTAGAATATGCAAGCGAAAAAGATTTTTCCTCTTTATTCCTTAGAAATCTCAAACCATCCAAAGGAGATAAAAAAGGAATTTCATTCTGGATGAAACCTCCATTTTAATTGGCACTCCAGAATCTCCACATATAACGCTCCTCTTCCTGTAGTTCTGGGCTGAGGGTGTCACAGCCAGCCAGGTCTTCACCAGTATTATCCTATAGGGTCCAGGCACATCCGCGGCCATGCATGCTAAAACAATGGGCCTTGTTTCCCATTACATCAATGGATAACTTGATTATTCTCTGCCATGGTGGGCTGCCAGTGATAGATTTGCAGCTTGCTAGCCAGCCCCAGCCTTCACACTGCAGCATTTGATTACAGTGCAGTCGTATGCTGCAAAATGTACCCCTCATTCTCTATCTATACAATATGAACTGTACTCCCAACCTAGCAAGCTACACTTGAACACATTCTAAAGGTTAGTTGGGTTAATATGATAACAGTGATCATAACAGTAGTTATAAAGCTTTGCATGTTAGTGCACGCAATAGAGTAGAGGGTGTGTTTCAGAGGGCTTTGTATCATCCATTGAGTTCAGGCCATGTGGAATTGGATGGGGATTTGACTCAGTAATTGAGGCCAGCTGTTCTAGAGGAGGCAGCCTGCACCAGGGTCCCCAAGGCTAGGCAGGCAGTAAACAGGCCTGTACTGCTGCAGACACTTTGGCTTAGCCAACACACTTGCACTGACTCTACAGTAGATCTTCTAGTAGACCAATCCAAACAGTTGTTGAAGAGCAGGCAGCAGCCACACAGTTCTTACCAGACTCTGCATCTCATCTCCCTCTGCCACCTCAATGCCTTCGCCAAGGCTGCCTCAACCACTGTACTCCCTCATAGGGCTGCAGTGTAAAGCATCCATCTACAAGTCTGTAGCCGCAGAGTCTTTGGCTGTGTGTAGTTATCACACAGGATATTTGTGTGTTAACACTTTGATTACACATACTTCTTTATGAGGGCCACATCTGACTCTACGGATAGCTACTTTATTAAGGTAAACATTTGCTTTCTATGCCTGTGATATGTGGGTGTCCCAGCTAGTTATCTTAAAATGAATTCACTAAGTGTAATTCACTCTGGATATGAGTGTCTGCTAAATGTAAAACGGCTTAATTTGGACTCCATTAAGCCAACCAAATTCAACCATAAAAACGTTTGGCCAATTAGCATTGACAGTGGCCTTGTTAAAGACCCTCACGTCGTAAGTAAACTCTGGGCCCAACGTCTACTGTATATACAGTTGCAGTATTTATCACCCACGTATGTAATATGGATACTTGTCTTTTACCCTGTTCTTACTGTCTCATTAGTTTTAACACAAACAAGCTCCAACTCTCAGTTTTTGGCTCTCTGTGGATATGTCTGAGTTGTGAGGTAACCCCAGCAGCCCAGCTCTCTGTGGAAGGAGAGGTCATGAACAGCATAACCCCTCCGCTGCCTAGCAACTCATGTATGGCAGTCCGCTGCCTCTGCTCTGCACTGCACAACACTATGGGAAATGAAAAGTGCACAGTTAAAGACTCTGGTTGGCCTGGCCAGGGCAAACGTCCACATTGAGCTGCTGGGTCGCTGCCCCTGTCCTGTTGGTTTAACCCACACTGTACAAACACGGCTTTATGAGCCGAGTTTATGATAGCTGTCACTGATACAATGCCCAACACCACTGTAGTTTACAGCTGCTCTGCCATGAGGCTGTCTGTCTGCTCGGTCTCATCTTGGCTCGTCTACATTAACAAATCATGCAGCTCTAGTATCTCTCGTTTGACTGATTAAGATGAGGGTGAAGTATCCCATCACTCCCCCTCTGATTGGACCACATGAAAGGAGAAGCTGAGGGCATAAGTATGTAAGAAACCCCTCCAGCTCAGCTGGACTCAGACCTACACTCTTTGAAAAAGGGTTCCAAAAGTATTCATAAGCTGTCCCCATAGGGTACCCGTTTTGGTTCCAGATAGAACCCTTTTTGGATCTGTGGAAAGGGTTCTACATGGAAAAGAATAGTTATTCAAAGGGATCTTCTATGGGGACAGCTGAAGAACACTTTTAGGTTCTAGATAGCACCGTTTTGTCTAAGAGTGTACTGCTCCAGCCTACCTGGGTCTCTGCTTGAGATCTGTCAGTCTGGTCCCAGTCAACCCACCCAGCCCACACCAAAACACCAACCACCAGAAGTCTATTTGCTATTCCATTAAATGGTGGCCTCACTCACGAAATAATCAACAGCAAGCCATTAGAAAGCAGCTCATGTAATATTGAAAGGAAACATAACCTGTCTGAGAGAGATAAGATAAAGCTTCCAATAACATCCAATCCTGTGTGTTATTGTGTGACCGTGTGTGTGTCTGTGTGTGTGACCGTGTGTGTGCCTGCCTGCGTATGTGTGTTAGTGCATGTGTTGTGTGTATGTGTGGCCGTCTGTGTGGGTGTAAGAGGTCATCATTAATGATTGCCCTGGTATCGCGCTGAGCCAGACTCTGGTGGCATCTTATTTGTCTTAACCCCGTTCCATCTGATGTTGCTGCCTGCAATCTCTGTCCAGCTGCCAGTCTGTCTGCAAAACTGCAAAACACGAAAGACTGACTATACATGAATTTTCATTATAAATAAGAACTGTACTGTTTCGTACTAAAAACCAAACCATCCTGCAATGTATTATGTAGCAATATACTATGGGCTACAGCCCATAACTCTATGTTCTATGGATTGCCTTTGACATTTAATCTAATATCACATTTCTTAATTGGTCCAAATACCGACCCCTTCAGCAAATGTAAAATGTATCCTATGTCTTTATGGATGTTATTTGATAAAAGGATTTCAGCCTGATTAAGCTTTAGTCTGAACGGCTGATAATTCATGTGCTGTATTCATGATCATGTGCCAGTGATTCCTTCACTAATTATTCATAAGCTTATGAGGGCATCAAATTCCCAGTGACTCCCAGAAGAATGCTATGTGTTATGCATGGGGTTGCAGGTTGGCGTACTTGCCTTTGGGTCAGAGGCAGTCCCAGGGCTGCCAATCTGCATTCCCCCAAATGGCTTAGAATGAATATTCCTTAGTATAGACTCCAGTATGTTCTGTACATCATATTCTGTCTATACAGATAGTATTGAACCAGTCCATTTCTAACCTCCGGACATAAATAAGAACCATACGTCCTCTGATCTATGTGCCCACCAGTCCTACCCAGCACACTGACTGTACAGCCCCTCATCATCTGTACAGCGCCCATCACTGAGTCTTTCCCCAGTGGTGTAGTGGGGTCAGAGCAGGACAGGGGTTCAATGTTAAACTATGTCCCTGTTAGAGAAAGGCTAGGTGTGTTCAGAGCAAACATCAAACTCCTCTCCAAGGGAAAGTGGGAGAGGCCTGTAGTCCCATATCCCTTAGTTTCCTCATCCAGCTGTAAACCTATCAGCAGCACCAGGTAGGGTGTGTGTGTATTTGTGTGTGTGTGTGTGTTTCAGGCCCTGCCAAACACTCCAACCCCCCCACAACCATCACCACCATCACCACCATCACCACCATCACCACCATCACCACCACCACATTGCTCTGACCTAGTCTGCAGCTGCTTGCTATCAAATGTTGGCACTGCCTTCCTTCCCCAAAAAAGAGGTTCTGCTGAGATAAGCAGTGCAGAGTGGGTTAAAAGCTCTTCAAAGTGCTCTAAATTCTGGTTAGCCAGACTTAGCCCTGGTCAAAAGTAGCGCACTAGATACGGAATAGGGTGCCATTTGGGACGCAACCCTGGTGTGATGAATAATGCGTACTTCCTTGTGGAAGTCCTCTGAAAGGTCCTATGTGTTCTATACATCTGTGACTAAAGAGTGAGCCTTCTTCTACACATCACTTCAACTTGTTACGGGTATAGACTACATTATGGAGACAGCTTATCAGTTATTCAAAGACGCACATACACGCACACACACACACGCACACACACACACACATGGTGAGCAGTGTCCTAACACAGTGGTTCCCAAATTGAAGTCACTCAGTCATTAAACCTACTCTTGAAAGTTGTAATAGTATAATGCACAAGGTGCAATTTTGAAATTGGGTAGTGCATCATCAGTTCCTCTTGTCCTGTCATGCATTCCTTAGAGAGCTATTTATAACTTGTCAGAAATGTCCAGATCAACTAGCCCATGTCAGCTACCATTTTATTGTTTAGGTTTTTCAGCCCGTAGATATTGTTGTAATTTTTTTGTCACATAAATATCACATTAATAGACATTAGACATGGCAGAATGTATAGAATTGCAATAAAATTTTCTTTAAAACTGCAAAATGTTCTTTGCACCCCATGACAATATGTGTAGAATTGCAGAAAATAAGCATTAAACCTGCTAAATTCTTTCCACCATTAAGAGGGGTGTGAACAGTTTGTGTCATGAACAGTGCTTCTGCCCATAGAAATAGACATTGTGCGTGTGCACGCAGGGGGGTTGCGGGACGTTCTCCAATGCGGTAAGGGGCGCTTTGAAAAAGTTTAGGAACCATTGTCCTAACAGATGAGCCTGATGCTGTAGAGGCTCTCCTCTCCTCTCCTCTCCTCTCCTCTCCTCTCCTCTCCTCTCCTCTCCTCCTCTCCTCTCCTCTCCCTCTCCTCTCCTCTCCTCTCCTCTCCTCTCCTCTCCTCTCCTCTCTCCTTACCCCTCACTCCTATTGAGTCTCAGGGAGCTCATCCTCCACCCTCTCCATGTTTATGGTACCAAACTCCATAATGACTGGGGGGACAGAAGGAACCCTGGGAAAACTGAACCTTTTGAAGCCTTGTATTACCCTGCAGTAAGGCTGCTGACTGACACTCAACCATCCAGAGAGACAGGAAGGAGAGCTGGCTGCTGCCGACCTGGAGACACAGGGAGGAGTTATAGTGTAAGGTGTGAGGTCTGAGGATGAGGAGGCCCTTTATGACTTATACTAGGGCTGTGACCTGTGGATCTGCCACCTTGTGATTCAGTACTATAAAACCAGTGCCACTGTGGGCTGCTTCTACAGTATCACTGGTTGAAAATATTCAGCTCCCTCCCTCTCGGAGAAGAGATGTGCCCTGTTGCAGCCACACAGCCACACAGGTCTAATTACATACCTTCTGCTCCCACTTCCTGTGAAATGAGGATGGGGAGAAGAGAGCCTGCTTGCTTTTGTCTATTTCCTCAGGAAAAGGGTTTAACCCAGGGCCCAGAGAAACAGTGACAGGATTGGCCAGATTCTCAGATGTCTCTTTTCGGATGCTCTACTTATAGTTATGGGTCTAGTGGTGTAGGTGGGTTTTTGCAGCGTTGGCAGTTTCAATGGTGCATTGCAAGTCACAATGAATAGGCAACTAAGGTATTGTATGTATGTAGCTCAAACCTCTGTACTTGTTCTAGTGAAGAATAATAAGGCTGAGGCTGTGGACCCAGATGCCCAAATACCTCACAGCCCTTTGAACACACAGTTGCTTTGTCACAGAGCGTTGTAACGCCCTCTCCCTCTCTCCCAGGCAACACCCTACTGGCCCTGAGCTGCTGTCACGCTAAACAGTTGACTTTATTTTAATAATCAGGGAAAACACGGATTTTACGGGCAGATTCATATTTTATCAGTGATTACAGGGGCTTGGAGATGCCTGCTCAGCGTTTCTGCCTAGCCGAGTGGAGGAGGAGCGCAATACTACAGACAGGGAGCCCTGTAAATAGAGCCTTGTTGTTTGGATGGCTAGGGACTTGCTTTGGCAATGTTAACATGTGTTTCCCTTGCCAATAAAGCCCTTGAATTGAATTGAATTGAATTGAGAGGGAGTGAGAGAGACTGGGAGTGGGGAGTGAGAGAGACTGGGAGTGAGGTGTGAGAGAGACTGGTAGTGGGGAGAGAGAGAGACTGGGAGTGGGGAGAGAGAGAGACTGGGAGTGGGGAGAGAAAGAGACTGGGAGTGGGGAGAGAGAGAGACTGGGAGTGGGAGTGGGAGTGGGGAGAGAGAGAGACTGGGAGTGGAGTGGGGAGAGAGAGAGGGAGTGGGAGTGGGGAGAGAGAGAGACTGGGAGTGGGGAGAGAGAGAGACTGGGAGTGGGGAGAGAGAGAGACTGGGAGTGGGGAGAGTGAGAGACTGGGAGTGGGGAGAGAGAGAGAGACTGGGAGTGGGGAGAGAGAGAGACTGGGAGTGGGAGTGGGGAGAGAGAGAGAGTGGGAGTGGGGAGAGAGAGAGACTGGGAGTGGGATTGGGGAGAGAGAAAGACTGGGACTGGGGAGAGAGAGAGACTGGGAGTGGGGAGAGAGAGAGAGAGACTGGGAGTGGGGAGAGAGAGAGAGACTGGGAGTGGGAGTGGGGAGAGAGACTGGGAGTGAGGAGAGAGGGAGAGACTGGGAGTGGGAAGAGAGAGAGAGACTTGGAGTGGGGAGAGAGAGAGACTGGGAGTGGGAGTGGGGAGAGAGAGAGACTGGGAGTGGGAGTGGGGAGAGAGAGAGACTGGGAGTGGGGAGAGAGAGAGACTGGGAGTGGGGAGAGAGAGAGACTGGGAGTGGGGAGAGTGAGAGAGTGGGAGGGGGGAGAGAGAGAGACTGGGGAGGGGGGGGGGAGAGAGAGAGACTGGGAGTGGGAGTGGGGAGAGAGAGAGAGTGGGAGTGGGGAGAGAGAGAGACTGGGAGTGGGATTGGGGAGAGAGAAAGACTGGGACTGGGGAGAGAGAGAGACTGGGAGTGGGGAGAGAGAGAGAGAGACTGGGAGTGGGGAGAGAGAGAGAGACTGGGGAGGGGAGGGGAGAGAGACTGGGAGTGAGGAGAGAGGAGAGACTGGGAGTGGGAAGAGAGAGAGAGACTTGGAGTGGGGAGAGAGAGAGACTGGGAGTGGGAGTGGGGAGAGAGAGAGACTGGGGTGGGGGGAGAGAGAGACTGGGAGTGGGGAGAGGGAGAGACTGGGAGTGGGGAGAGAGAGAGACTGGGAGTGGGGAGAGAGAGAGAGACTGGGAGTGGGGAGAGAGACTGGGAGAGAGAGAGACTGGGGAGTGGGGAGAGAGAGAGAGACTGGGAGAGATGGGGAGTGGGGAGAGATAGAGAGAGACTGGGAGTGGAGAGAGAGACTGGGAGTGGGGAAAGAGAGAGACTGGGAGTGGGGAAAGAGAGAGACTGGGAGTGGGGAGAGAGAGAGACTGGGAGTGGGGAGAGAGAGACTGGGAGTGGGGAGAGAGAGAGACGGAGTGGGGAGAGAGAGAGATGGAGTGGGGAGAGAGAGCAAGACTGGGAGTGGGGAGGGAGAGACTGGGATTGGGATTGGGGAGAGAAAGAGACTGGGAGTGGGGAGAGAGAGAGACTGGGAGTGGGGAGAGAGAGACTGGGATTGGGGAGAGAAAGAGACTGGGAGTGGGGAGTGAGAGAGACTGGGAGTAGGGAGAGAGAGAGAGACTGGGAGTGGGGAGAGAGAGAGACTGGGAGTGGGGAGAGAGAGAGACTGGGAGTAGGGAAAGAGAGAGACTGGGAGTGGAGAGAGAGACTGGGAGTGGGGAGAGGGAGAGAGAGAGAGAGAGAGAGAGAGAGAGAGAGAGAGAGAGAGACTAGAGAG